>NW_024038436.1:0-37107 GCF_016077235.1 Cyprinodon tularosa | reverse complement strand
TGGGAACACAAGGGAAAACTCATTCTATGGGCTGGTGGTCTAAATACTTATCCATTAGTAGTTTTAAATCATTAACACAGCCTTGTTCAAAATTAAGAAATATGTTCAAGTGAGAGTGTTTACACATGCCATAAGATTAACTGTATTAAAGTCTAAAAAATAATCATTTTTCTTTAACACTAACAAACAACAGTGCACATGATGTATAAATAATAAACCCTAACATAATTAAAAACAAAAACTAAAAACACCTTCACTAATCATTCTCTCCACATTTCAATACCATTAAACAATTTATATTAAAGCTTTAGCTGGTCTGAAAACATAAAAGAATACATGGAAAAAGATTGTTTAACTTATACTCATTCATTTTCCACCACACCTGATCCCGGGGGGTCCCAAGGGGGGGTTCCAATCTCTAGATGTCTTCAGGCGAGAGGTGGGCTACACCTTGGATAGGTTGCCAGTCCATCGCAGGGCAACACAGAGACATACAAGACACACTCACATCTAAGGAAAATTTAGAGAAGCCAATTAACCGAACAGTCCTGTTTTTGGACTGTGGAAGGAAGCCGGAGTACCCGTAGAGAACCCATGCGTACTCAAGGAGAACATGCAAACACCATGCATAAAGAACCCAGGCCGGGAATCAAACCCAGAATCTTCTTGCTGCAAGGCAGCAGTGCTACCCACTTCTCTACTGAGCAGCCCCTGTTTGACTTATATAACACCATAGACATTTTAGGATCCATGTGGGTTTTATTTCAGCTTGGTACATCAATCTGGGAGTGATTACATAAATGGGAAACATCCACCTCAGCGAAAAATATTTGTATAACTTAGATGACACATTCTTCTCTTAATTAAAGGTTTTCCCAAAAACTTAGCCAGAAAAGGGTTTATAAACTGGGATTTTCTCATTTAATGAGGTAAGGGGTTTCTACATGGACATTTTCTCACCAGTCAAACATGGAAAAGGCCTCTACTGTTCATGCCTGTGGTGTCTAACAGCTGTGACTTTTTATGCGAAACAACAAATCTCTTTTTTAGATCATTAGTTTCATGTGTCATGGATGAAAAATGTTTCTCATATGAGTTGTCATGTGTTTATTCAAACTACTTTTTACAGTAAAACTTTTACCACAAATAGTGCAGGAGAAAGGCTTCTCACCTGTGTGAATTCTGAGGTGCGCATCAAGAGTAGCTTTCTGAGAGAAGCTTTTTCCACAGGTCACACAAGTAAAAGGTCTTTCTTCTGAGTGAGTTGTCAGGTGACAAGTCAAATGAACTTTTTGAGTAAAACCTTTGCCACAAACTGTACAGGAGAACGGCTGGTCACCAGTGTGAATTTGGATGTGTCTTTTAAGATGAGATTTATTCATGAAGCTTCTTCCACATAACACACATTCCAAAGGCTTCTTACCCGTGTGAGTGTTCATGTGTTCAGTTAAACTATTTTTTACAGAAAACCTTTTGCCACAAATTGTACAGGAGAAAGGCTTCTCACCTATATGAGTTCGGATGTGTCTACCAAGACTAGATTTCTGAGTGAAGCTTTTTCCACATGTCATACAAGAAAAATGTCTTTCATATGAGTGAGATGTCATATGACAAGCCAAATGTTCTTTCTGAGTGAAACTTTTGCCACAAATTGTACAGGAGAAAGGCTGCTCGCCAGTGTGAATTCTGATGTGTCTATTAAGATGAGATTTTTTTGTGAAGCTTTTTTGACAGAACAGACATTCATAAATCTTCTGATCTGCGTGATTTCTCGTGTGATCCATTAAATGTTCTTTTTTAAGAAAGTTTTCTCCACATGTCAAACATGTGAAAGGTTTCTCTCCTGTATCTTCAGTCTCTTGCTTCAGAACAAGCTGCTCTTTGTGCTCACTTATGGGGAGCTCCATGGTTTCCTCTGTTGTCCAAAGATATTCTGGCTCTTCCTGCTCTTCTTTCATTTGTAGAGGTTCTGGTTCCTCTTGGTCCAAACTGGAATTTCTGTCTTGTTCACAGAGCTGACAGTCAGAGAAATCCTCCTCTTTTCCCACATACTCCTGTAGGCGGTCTGGAAAGACAAACACAGCAGAAAGACTCTCTATAGCAGGTTAAATTAAATTCAGTTTCAATTTAGTTTATTTATATAGCACCAATTCACAACACGTCATATCAAGGTAACCTCATGAGACCATCCTGATCTCGCGAGCTTTCAAGGTTTCACTCGCAGATCAGTCTGGAGACTCTCTGTTACAGAAAATTTGGAGCCGTTAACCGAACGAACGTCCAATCAGCGTTGGCTTTGAGGCGGGTTGAGGTGTGACGCAACGAGAAGCGCGACAGTTCAGTCTAAAGAACATGGCGGCTTCAGCCGATGAAACTAGCGTTAGCGTGGCTATCGAGCAAGTTTTATCGCATTTACAGAGTATTTCTTCACTGAAAGAAGAGCAAAACACTGCCCTGGAGGCTTTTCTCAGAGGAAAAGATGTTTTTGCTCTTCTCCCGACTGGTTTCAGCAAGAGTAGCCTGGCTTGTTCTTGTGTTTTCGTCGTCGCTCTGGTAGTACGTCATATGCTTCGTTGATCTGATTGGTTTATTTGGCCCGTCTATCACCAACATAGGCCAATCAGCTAACCAGTATTTTCGCCCCTTCCCAAAATTACTTCAACGGAAGGTTTCCAGATGGATATGCAGAGCAAATCCATCTGGCGGAGTCAGGATAATCTCAAGGCACTTTACAGTTCAAATAGTAAACAATAGAGCAAAGACTGTGGATAGAACTCATCACCTCTGTGGGGTTATTATTGAAAGAAATGACAGGAACCTGTGGTTTTATGGCTGTTTGGATACCAGGAGTAACATGCTGTCATTGAGATAATATTCCATTCCAACTGAGTTTCTGAAGTTTACTTCCCATTATTATTCATCTTTTATGGAAACTCAAAGAAAAGCAACACATCAGCAGGTATGTTCTTGTTCTAGAACACTCTAATGTGGTGATGTGAGGGATGTTGGCTGCAGGATGGTGTATTTCAGTGCAAGGAAGCATCATTTAGTGTGAACTCGGAGCCAGAGATGATTTTCTGCCAAATTATGTTGGTCATTAAAAGTAGAGACTGTCTAGATCCTTTTGAAGTTTTCACGAGACCTTGGATTGTCATTTATTTGTGGGAAACATGGATAAGATCTGATATTCTAGGGTCAACAGCAAAATCCTTTAATACTGCTCTGCGATCTTTAGTGAAACATATTCTTTATCTCTGCAAACAGTTAAGTATCTTTAAATTTGGAGCTTTAAAATAATTTTTTAAAGGTTTGGTTACGTTGGCAGTACTTGCACTACTACAGGCATCAAGGCAGCCACTGCTAAGTTACCAGAAGTCAACAAGCGAGGAATGTACTGTAGCAATTTTTCATATCCAAGTAATACTTTAATCACTATAGTTCCAATATTTATGGTTTGTTGGCTTCAAACATCCTTACTAATCAGAGGATGGATCATTAGGGCTGATCGATATAGAAAAAAAGCTTATCGATAAAAAAAATATAGAAAAAAAGCTTATCGATAAAAAAAAAATGCATATTGATTGATATCGATAATTATTGAAAAGATTTGAAACCATATTTTATGTGCAGCTCTGCCTGGACATTTTATGCTAAATGATTTAATTTTAATAAAGAACACAAACACAGACTTCCAATTAAATCTTTATTTAACCAACTTTTTTAACCATAACAGAATTGTTTTAAAGAAAAATAACTTAAGAGACCTGAGTTATGTATTACATATTGACAGCGCTGTGTTTGAGAAAAACTTTCGGTGCGGAACTTGGTATCGTGGTGGTGAGCCACTGTTTGAACCCAGGTTTTTCAACAGCAGACAACGGCAGCATATCCTTTGCTATGAAGTATGTTACAGCATGAGTAATGTCCTTGTGCTGCTTGGACGCTTTGTCGTATTTATCACAAACCAGGAAGCCCAATTTAGCCTGCGTCGCCTGCTTTGTTTTGGCAGAAATTCCCGAAGATTTTCAGAGGACGATGCAGAGCCGCGGCGGGGCCTACACAGCTCGTACTCCTGCGGCTGGGAGCGGCTGAGATGATAAAACTAGTTGGTTGTGTTACCAGACTTCGTTTTCACTGGTTTTCAACAAATTTTACAGAAGACTGCGGTTTGTTTTTTGTCCGACTTGCCATAACTGAAATTCTGCCAAACTCGCGACTACAAAAACCCTTCTTTGGAACAATTTCTTCCGCCTCTCCTTGCTGCGATATCTTGGTGTGCTCTGTGTTGTGGTTTGAGAGGGCGGCGCTTTGTGACGGCATGCCTGGGTCCGCGATTGCGATTGGTTGGGAGGAAGTAGTGACTAGCATAAACCTACATGATAGGCTACAATGAGAAGGAAGGAAAACTGCGTTTCTTTATCGAACTTTTATCGACCCTCTTTTTTTCTATTGCGCCACACGTCTATCGATATATATTGTTATTGAATTATCGCCCAGCCCTATGGTTCATTAATCTTTACTTTTTCATCTTCCAGAAGCAGGGCTGTATGCTTTTCTACCTGGGGGAGACTGACTGACTGATTCCCAAATATAACAACAAAAGCATCAACTTAACAACCTAAATAATGCTGATGCTTGAGTTGATAAATCTGAAAAACCACCTCCCCCCGATGCCCAAAAGTCATTTGGCTGAATGCGGCACGAGGAAGAAATTCTGGCAACAAAGTTTATTAGACAATAAAGATAATTTACTATTTCAAAATTTTCCAAACATGTCTGTGGAGATTCTCAGATTTCTATAACTAAATATTTGTGGTTTGAAACTATTACATTTCTTCACTTCATTTAATCTGACATTCTGCATTGATTTGTACTTGTGATTGTAACAGTTTCAGTTTATTTATATAGCGGCAATTCCCAACCCGTCATCTCAAGGCACTTTACAGATACAGTTCAACCAGATCATCCAGTCAAATAAATTCAGAGTTTTCCATCTAAGGAAAACCAGTTGGTTGCATCGATTCATTGACTCTTCAGCAATCCCTCACACTAAGCATGCTTAGAGCGACAGTGGAGAGGAAAAACTCCCTTTGAACAGGAAGAAACCTCCAGCAGAACCAGGCTCAGTGTGAGCGGCCATCTGCTGAGGCCTACTGGGGTTCCAGGAGACAGAAGCAGACATAGAAAAAGAATCAAAGATACAAAAGGCAACTGTCAATCAGCTCCACAGGCAGCCCCGTCCAGGAAACACACAGCCAGGCAGACGAGCTCCCATGTCAGAGGATGAAGAGAGCACATCCAGTTAGTCACAGTCAGAGAAACAGGACTACACTGGAAAACAGGCCAAGCTCCAACATCTAGAAACAAAGGTGTTGATGGCAGCAGCACAGCTGATATTTCTCTCCAGGATGGAGTCACAGCCAAACAGGAACAGACCAGATGAGCGACTTTGAGAAATGATCAAAATTGGTGGCTTTAGGGGGAATTGTGTTGTATTCTAGTGTTAAACCTATTATAATTAATTTCAGTCTTGCTTGATTTAGAAACATATGTAAATTTTTTTGTCACTTGCCAACCAAGGACAACTGGTCCTTTTTCAAAAGGCAAGAGAAGAGTCCAGGTGAGGGAACAGCTGGAGTTAGTTTCATTAACATATGCAAATTACATTGGATAAAAATAATTTGCTTTGGCTCATGTATGAATGGAACACAAACGGAGAGCAAGGCAGAGATAAAAGAACAGGCCAGGATGAGGAGAAAGATCGAACACGAAGTTAGTAAGAAATAATTAGTGCAACACCTGGTGACTTTGGCTTGTCTTTAGAAGACTGACTAAAAATTCTGTTTGATTGCTCACAATATAGACTTAGACCTAACGTGGAGTGGTTACCTGTCCAGTGTGTGCCTGATAAATGCAGGGATAGACTGCATTTATTGCATCCAGCAAGCTAATAAAAGGACTAGGGGTTCAGAAAACGAATGAATGCCTCAAAAAGCAGTTTATTCATTTTGGTAACATTAGTTTCTGTGAGTAGTAGTGGGATGCTCAAATATCTGAGTATTAAAATGTTTTCAATTTAAAGCATTTTTGACCACTCAACCAGGTGAGTCAAATCTGCACCGTGAATTAAACCATGCAGATTGGACTCACCTGGTTGAGTGGCTGGGCAGAACAAATACATGACAGAGATGATTTGATGGCTCAACATTAACCTCTTAATACCAAAGGAACGCTCCATAACCAGTGATGGTTAAAACATAGACTTTATTGGTCCATCCTGTAATCAGACTTTATTTTTCATCTGCCAGCTCCAAATTTTTGTCTGAGAACTTGTTACGTCCACCAAGGGCACAACATATTTGAGGACACGAGACAAAAGATGAGGGTTCAGAAAAGATATTTTATTTATAAATTTTCTCCTCTTTAGCCTTCTTTGCTCGGCTTCTTCTGATTACTGCGAAGAAAAAGTTAGACGCCCTCAGATCCCGTGCCCCAAAGGAATAAAAAAAAAAAAACCAAAAGTAACAAAAGAAAGTTGGACCTGGCAGGCCGATCAAACAGAACAAAACGGTACAGCAGGGGGCCAACCCTATACAGGGCCGTCGAAGCCCCTACTGGTACCGGACTAAAGGCCAAAAATAACCTAAGCAAAAGAAAAATCAAACAACCGGTCCCGCCAGGCCATAAACCACAAGAAAAAAGTAAGAAACAGTTAACAAAAATACCGCATGGCAGGCTGGAACGTCCGCTGCAGGCCGCAGCGACAAGACAAGTGCGCACCGCGCACGGTGGAACAAGTGGAAGCAGGTGGAAAAGCGGCGTCCAGGCGAAGATAGAAAGGAATGCCCCAACATGCTGAAAGCCAGCCTATTTATAGGCGGACGACAGCACCACAAATTAACGTAATTAACTCGCTAAAAGAATTATTCAACTCCCAAAATATATTAACAACAGATCCTTCAACTAAAGTCTGTAAGAAAACAAAGAAAAGAAATAGACAAAAATCATAATGTGCCCGAAGCACAAAACAGAACTATAAACTCGTCTCTTTTCAACTAAATATGAAATTATTAAATTTGCCAAACGATTACCACAGAAAAAAGGAAGACGCATTCCCTAAATCATCAACTGAACATTTTAATACCACTAAACAATTTATGTTAAAGCTTTAGGCTGTCTATAAATATCAGAAAAAACATGGAAAACAATAATTTGTTATTGGAATGAAACAATATACATTTTTTAAATCCATTAGGTTTTTATTCCTACTCACTACATAAATCTAGAAGTAACTACATTAAAGGGAAACATCCACCACAGAAAGAAATTATTTGAAATAAATAAACAGTTTCTGTTAATGAAAAGAATGAAAATGAAAACTTAGCAGCAGAAGGCTTTTAACCAGTGAGGTTTTTATGTAATGAGGTGAAGGAGTTTCTAGATGGACATTTTATCACAAGTCAAACATGGAAAACGTCTGTTTATTCCTGTTGTTTCTTACTGCTGTGACTTCTTATGTGAAGCAATCAATCTTTTTTTAGGATAATTAGTTTCAATTTTCATGAATGAAAAATGTTTCTCACATGAGTCGCCATGTGTTGAGTCACATTATCTTCTCTAGTAAAACTTTTGCCACAAACTGTACAGGAAAATGGTTTCTCCCCTGTGGGAATTCTGATGTGTCGATCAAGATGAGATTTCTGAGTGAAGCTTCTTCCACAGAACAGAACAGAAAAAAGTCTTTAATCTGAATGAGTTTTCATGTGAAAAGTCAAATGACATTTTATGGCAAATATTTTGCCACAAATTATACAGGAGAAAGGCTTCTCACCTGTGCGAATTCACACGTGTTCAGTTAAATTACACTTTAGAGTAAAATGTTTGCTACAAATAGTACAGGAGAAAGGTTTCTCACCTGTGTGGATTCTCATGTGTTCATTAAAGCCAGATTTAAAGGTGAATATTTTCCCACAGGACAGAAATCCAAAAGGCTTCTCACCAGTATGATCCATTTTGTGTTTTGTCATATTACTTTCTACGGTACACCTTTTGTAACAAATAGTACAGGAAAATGGTTTCTCACCTGTAGGAAGTCTGACGTGTGTAACAAGATTTGACTTCTGAGAAAAGTTTTTCCCACAGGACAGGCATTCCTTAGTCTTCTTGCCTGAGTGAGTGCTCTTGTGATCTATAAAATGTTCTTTATTTGGAAGGTTTTCTCCACATGTCAAACATGGGAAATATTCCTCGTTTGTATCTTCAGTCTCCTTCTTCAGAACAAGCTGCTCTTCCTGCTCACCTATGGGGAGCTCCATGGTTTCCTCTTTAGTCCAGGGATGTTCTGGTTCTTTCTGCTCTTCTTTTATCTGCAGAGGTTCTGGTTCCTCTTGGTCCAAACTGGAATTCCTCTCCTGTCCACAGAGCTGCTGGTCATAGAAATCCTCCTGTTTTCCAATATAATCCTGCAGGCAGTCTGGAAGACAAACAGCAGAAAGACTTTTTATTGGTGGTTATATAAATGAAACTTCACTTTAATGATCCTTGTATTGATCCATCTACTGACAAACAGACTGGAACTACATATCCCAACATGCATTGCAGCTCTGACATTACAATAATAGTTTTGGACCCCAACTTCTATCTTTAAACCTTTAGATTCTGTCGGTCCAGAAAATTTTTTCTTCATTTTTACAGTGCAAAAACCCAATCTTAGTTTTCCCAACAATTTAATTAGTGATGTTTTATACTGTGGGACGACCATCCAGCCTTCATGTTGATTCAGAAAACCAGTTTAAAATAATTAAACCAACTTTAATATCTTTCTTCACCTTCTTAGCAACTATCTTGTTTTACATTTATTGACAAAATAAGCATCTGTACATCTGTTTCTATCCTAGCATCCAAACAAATGTCTGTACACGATCATTTGATGAATTATTATTAGAGGCGACCATCAGAAAAAGCACAACTTTCTGACTTTTCATTTAAATGATGACAGGGACTGGATACTGCATCAGCCAGAGACTTTTGATAAATGCAGTTTGATTGTTGTTAACTACTGCACACCTTTAGCTATCATGTGAGGCGACCTCCTCAGAACTTTGAAAACTAACCTTTAAATGTAGATCTACGTTTTGATGATTAATTTGATGGAAAATGTCATGAGAAGTACCTAGCTTGGTTTCTGTAGCTAAATATTAGTTTGAAATGTTTGAGTGAACTTAAAATGTTTTATCTGGGATGACGGAGGATCATGTGGGGCGACCACTACTGAGTGTTTTACATGATAAACAGGATTTCCTCTGTTTGTATTTATTTATACATAAAAGTTACTTAGACTTGTTATGTTTATTTAAAAACATTTTTCTATTCATTTATCATTACTCTTCAGGAATACACATTTGTCTTTGAAATATAGTAAAATCCTAAGAGAAAAGACAGAACTATGAGGCACAAAAGTATATTTAGGCAATAGTAGATTTATTAGTCTTTTTTAACCATTTAGACTAATTTTCAAGAAATGCAACACTAAAGGTGACGTAGGAGATCTTTTCTGACGCGTTTCTTACCACGTGGCTTACAGATCTCCGCACAGCCGCGTAGCAAGCAGTGAAATAGGAGGTCGGTAAGCGAAACTAAAATAAATGGTCCCCACTACAGTGAGAAATCAATGAATAACGCCAACCAATCACAAAAGACGCTCCGCTGTATACGATTGGTTCATGTGTTTTGAAGGCATGGTTCTGAGGGGTGGTCTGAAAGGAGAGGCATGGTTGTGTACGTTCATTAATATCGCTTGCTGGAACCATTTCTCCAAGATCTCCTTCAGCACCTTTAACAAGCAAACAGGAGACAGGGGTCATCAGGCAGCAGGTCAACACAGACCATGTGGCAAGAGTTTAATATATTGTCAGAAAAAGAGAAAGGTAGAAACTCTGGGTAATATTTAGTCTTATTTTTATTTCAAATTATCATGAGCGTAGGACATTTTCTGTTATAATGTGAACTTAAAGGAGTGATCTTCCCTATTTGGATAGTTTATTTTTCCTTTGACCATTAAGCTACACAAGAGTCATTAAGGTTTACTCAGAATTATCATTAAATCATTTTCTGTTGAGAGCTGGTTCAGGATTTTTTTTCCTTTATCATTAATGAAAAACGAGGTGGTTTCAGCAACCAGAGAAGGAAGCTTGAGGGCAACATTCCATAAGTGAAGGAGAGTGCTGGAGGTAGGCAGCAGCCCCACAGTGACACTGCCTGATGAGCCACAGAAGATGGATGGATTCGTATGTATATGTAAATATATATATATATATATATATATATATATATATATATAGAATTGTGTGGGTATGGCGAGTGGGAAAGATCAGGAGTTGGAAGACGCGCCAGCAGCACTTTATAGGTCTGCTGTATGGGACCACTTTGCATTTAGAGTGACCTACGATGACGGCGGAAAGAAAGTTGTGGATAAAAGTGCAACAGTGTGCGAGCATTGTGCAACACATTTTGTTTATGCTAACAGCAACACGACCAACATGTCATGCTAACCCTGAAATCCCACAGCCTCCGTCAGCGCTCCGCCCCGCTGCGCTCCAGACCGGCTGCTCAAAGCAAAGCCTACAGCCTCCACTGTGGCTCCGTCTGCTCCCCTCTGAGTTCCTTGGAGATCGTAGGGGGCATGCGCCAGATGATTAAATTCAAAGCAGCAAAACATACGGAAATGGTGCAGGGTTTCCGCAAATCATTAAAAATGATTACAATTAATTAATTTTTGGGGATTTTTTCATTAATTTCATACATTTTTATGGGATTTCGGGGTAACAATCAACATATACCGAACAGAACAGAAAACCATGACCACGAAACCGTGAACCGAACCGAACCGTGGATTTTGTGAACCGTTCCACCCCTAGTATATATAGGTGTATACATACACAGTGTTGGGCACGTTACTTTGAAAAAGTAATAAGTTATAGTTATTAGTTACTTCTCCCAAAAAGTAACTGAGTTACTAACCGAGTTACTCCACAATAAAAGTAACTAGTTACTAGTAAAAGTAACTATTGCGTTACTTTTGCGTTTCTCGCCCCTGTAACCCTCACCACCCGGCCCCCACCTTCTCGCCGTGTGTTTCCAAAGCCAGCTGAATAGAGCGAACGACCAAGACAAGAACCTGCAGAGAGTTTAGCATTTATTGCAACTCAACGTAAATGACATCAGATGGACAAACACTTTTCAAAATATATTTAAAAAAAAAGAGAAATCTTCTAACAGAGGCTTTAAACTGAAGTAAAATGTCTGGATTTCTTGAATCCAACTTAAAGTAGATGAATGCATGTGTTCATTTATCCACCCATCCAACCAGTTGTCTCACCAACAGCAAAGACAGTCGACTGCTAAACATTTTCACTTCATCCAACTCTAACTTAGCAGAACTAGTACACAACAGATGGACATAAAGTGCTCTAATTGTGTTTCTTAAAGAAGGTAAATTGCTTACAGGAGTGCAAATTGAACCAACATTGTTCATGGGTTTGTTAAATCCAACTCTAAACATGTTTGCATCCATCCACCTAGCCCAGCCATGTCAACATTTTAGCCCTTAAACCAGAGGTTGTATTACAAGAGAAGCAGCTTCTCAACTTGAGGTCAGAGAGTCTGTTCCTTTTAGGTGTGAAGACCAGCTTCCCCAGGATAAACCTTCTCTCTACCGGAGCACTGGATGGAGTGGCAGCATTATACTTCAGGAATATTCTCTTTATAAGAGGAAATCCATGAAGTGAGTCAATCATTTGGGCTCCTGATTTCAAACAATCTTCCACTTGACTTTCCGCAGTAGCAGAAGTGTCGTCCTCATCATCAAAGGAGAACTATGCGTCCTCTACAGTTGAGCTGGTACATGTGGGCGTGGTGGTTCTTGTACCTTTGTGATGGTCTTCACTTCTTACACTTGCACGACATACCGCCAGCAGCTCTGCTTTGTCCTTTCGTTCTTGGGTCAGCAGCCAACGTAACTTGAACCTGGCAGAGTCACAGCAGCCAGGAGAGCACTGTCACTGTCCAGTACCTCTGCAAATCTTCTTTTTATCGCCTGAAATGACATAAAGCAAAGAACACATCACTGACTGTCTATACGAATGCAAACTCTCTCTCTCTCACACACATTGGCGTGGTCAGATCCTTTTCACAGGGACACGTGCTACATTGTGTATCAGCGGTGGGGCACTCATTTTTTAATGTTCCACTTTCAAAGCTCCGCCACAGCCTGGTGGGCCCGAGCTGACAGGAAGTTTTTTTGTTCACCACCTCAGAGAGAAAGAGAGAGAAAAATGGTGCAAGAAACGTCCTTTTCCAGGACCTGGTTTAGCAGGAAAGCTTGGCTAACTGCATTTAGCTTTATCCTGCTTCCCCTGCCTCCTTTTTCAAAGGTCAGGATCTGACCCAGCATGGATAAAGCCAGCGAGGACTCATTTAAAGAGCTTTTTAGAAAAGGTAAAGAAGAACGAACAATCTAGGATTCACATGGAAAATTATAGAATATAATCTACTTTTTCTAGAAGTTTGATAATCTGCATAGTTGCTCATAAATAAACACGTTTACAGAAAATAGTTTTTTTATATTAAAAAAATATTTATGAAGCTTTAATATAAAAAATAAGTGCTGTAAAATATTTGCTTACATGCTTGCATTAATTATCTGTTCCCATCTTTATTTAAATAAATAATCGCCCCAGAAACTTTTTGTTTGTGTTCTTTGCTCACTTGCATTTTATTTGGTGCCCTATTGTGCCCCTGTATAGTATTGAGTCAGCTGACGCCCCTGCTCTCACACACACACTATGAGTACAACATATAATACATTATACACATGTATTATAATTATACACATCTATGCAATTATACACAATATACACAGTTTTAAAAAAAATTGAACAGAAATTATATTCTTACCTCCACATTTGCCTCTGGAAGGTCAACAAGCCCACTCTTCAGCTCAAGGGTTTTCATCATCAAGGTCTCCAGGGTAGGTAGCAGTGTGTAGAGGGAGCAGTCGTCCTCTCCCTGGAGGATATCTAGGGCGACTGTCAGTGGCTTCATTGCAATATTCCTTAACAGGGGTTGACGTTAAGGATTTTTACCACTTGCCCTTCAGGCAACTGACTTTCACATTTCATTTGCCCAGAAACAATTTTTACTTGCCCAGTATAATGTTTGATAAATATAGTTCCTAATATTTATTTTTGTATATATATCAATGAAACATGTTTGTTTTTTAAATGTTTTTTGTTATTCAGTATCTTTTAAGTTTCCAGGTTCCTGGTGTGTATCTGCATGCGTCAGATAATGAACTCAAGCCTACATTACCGTGTTAACATGCTTTTCAATCCTTCCTGCTCATTCTTTTCAAACTAAACTTTGCTTTAAACTGTTGTGTGCTTGGAAAAATATAAATTGTAATGTTCAAAATCTAAAAAAAACTTGACAGGTTAAAAACTTAAGATAAATCACAAGACAGAAGTCAATGTCACAAATGAATAACTTTTATTTTAGAGTCATGGTATGTTTATACAACATAATAATATTAATATAATGTGACTTTTCTAGAGAATCATTATACATAGTTATTTTATACAGGGTTTCCACAGTCTGACATCATTTCAGAATTCCCTGACTTTTAACTGACTCAGGATTAGTTTTCCCTGACAAAATAAATGCAGCCGTTTGTCGTTTTGGTAACTAGCTCAAAATTACCGCTAGGTGGACAAAAATTACGCCATCTGGCGGAAAATCACCCGTTTTTTTAAATCATGCGGGAATGTGTACAAAACAACAAAAATGGCGCCGGTAATGCTTCTGGGCCTTTTTAATCGAATGTCTGTGATTTTAAAGTAATTTTGAGTAATAAATAAATTTTTTTTGCGATCATTGCACTTGCCCGGTAACCTGACTCCGCCAGATGGATATGCGGAGCAAATCCATCTGGAAACCTTCCATTGAAGTAATTTTGGGAAGGGGCGAAAATACTGGTTAGCTGATTGGCCTATGTTGGTGATAGACGGGCCAAATGAACCAATCAGACGTTCGTTTGGTGAACGGCTCCAAATTTTCTTTAATGGAGAGTCTCCAGACTGATTAGCGAGTGAAATCTTGAAAGCTCACGAGATCAGGATGATCTCACGAGGCTCCTTGCCCGGCGGGCAAATGCTAGAAATTTGTACTCTCCCAACAATAAAAACTACTTTCCCCGGGCGATCGGGCAATGGTTAACATCGAGCCCTGCTTAAGGAGCTGATGCTCTTTTTCTGTGATTGCTTTCGAGCCAAACTTGGATGAGATGGTGTTTAGCTCCACTATAGGAGTCGCGCAAATCCTAACTAGAGCATCATAGAAAAAATTCCGTCTGGTACTGCAAGGCACTATCAGCTTCTTTGCAACCACATACTCTACTGTCACTGCAGCCACTGCGGAACGACGGGCCTTATTCCACCAGTCTGTGCATTTTGCCGTTGCACTTCTGTAAACTGCCTTCTCTGGTCTGCAGAGAATCCACCAGAACATGACACAAGGTTCAGTGTATGTGATGCACACCTGTAGTGTGGTGGTAAATTAATCGCTTTATCCTCCTCTTCAACACGGGCTTGCAAGACATCATTTATGTCGACAAAAGCAACATCGTCATCTTCCTCATCCGCAGTCATCCTCCTCAACTGACTGATATTTCTGAATGCCTTAACGAAATTCGAGCCATTGTCAGTGACAGTTGCTGTTATTTTGTGTGAAATGCCATAAGATGAGTGGATGATGTCAAGTTCTGTGGCAATGCTCTTGTGTGTATGACAGCCTTTAAACCGTCGGCGTGCCAGCGCAGCTTTTTTTTCTTTGCATGTTTGCTGGATGCAGCCAGTGTGCCTTTAATAATAAGGTAGCTCTAGTGCTGTCCATATATCTGCCGTAGTTGCCAAGTATTCCAGTTGCTCGAATTATTTTTTTAGCTCAGCTTTCATTTTAGCATATTCAGTGTCAATGTATTTGGAAAACGCCTTTCTACAGGGCAAACTGACGCCTGCTTTTCTTGGGATTTTGCCTATCAGTGCCCTGAAGCAGTCTGACTCCACTTTTGATATCGGAAGCATGTTTTCCACAACGTTCCTCCTTATCAAGCCACAGAGCTCCGTCTGAGATATTTTCTGGGGAGCAGAGGCACTAAAGCCCAGCTTTAGTTACTTGCTCGGGGGGGGTCCTACCTTGTCAGCAGGTCCTTTCTTAACACTCGGCCTCCTGCTACCTGTGTATTCTTGGGTCACTAATTTGGTTGAAGCGTGAGCCGTCCACCGGTGCTTCATTAAATTGGAGTTGCTAACACAACAAAAAAATTAGGGATGCACGATATTGGGATTTTGGCCAATATCCGATATGCCGATATTTTAAAACTCATGTACCGATAACCGATACCGATGTTAAAGCTGGACAAAAATAAGTAGTCATTGAAAATAGCAGTTTTGTTATCCATTTCTGACACTTTGAAAAATAATATACTCAAATATATTTTCATATGCTGATATCAAATTGATTTTTAAAAACGCGGTATTGATCTATTTTACTTTCAAAATCTCACGAAATTTCATCGTTCTGTTACAAACTCTCATGATATTTTGCAAATTCTTGTGAGATTTTGTTAGTAAAATAGATCGATACCGCGTCAATATATCAACATATAAAAATATGGCAAAATTTTGAGAATTTTCGTGGGATTTCGTAGCATAATGATGACATATAGTAATATTTCATTAGTAAAAGAGATTGATATGGTGTTTTAAATGGCAATATATCAGCATATGAAGATATTGTGATATTTTAATGTATCAATATTTTTTCCCTCGTCTTTAGAAGTTTTTAAGTCTGTAAAAAAAAGTTTTTGAGGAAGAAGAAGAAGTAGTATTTTTTTTTTATTATTTTAGACTTTAGAAACTCAGAAGCTGATCAAATATCGGCTTTAATTTGAGGGTATTTACATCCAAATCAGATGAATGGTGTAGGAATTACAACAGTGTGTATATGCAGAGATGGCAAAAGTACTCACTTTCCGTACTTGAGTAAAAGTACAGATACTTGTGTTAAAAAATACTCTGGTAAAAGTGGAAGTACTGATTAAACTTCTTTACTCAAGTAAAAGTAACAAAGTACAGGCTTGTAAATTTACTTAAAGTATAAAAGTAAAAGTAGAAACCACTTTTTTCATGCCGTTGCCTACATTTTAAATGGATGTCTGCCAATAGGACTAGATCTCCGTTGTGTTAATTTTCAATCATCTCGTCGTCCATGCTACTATGCTAACGCCACCGCCACCAAGCTGCAATGATTTGCCGCCAATGAATACCGCCGAATCTGTCGATTCATCTTGTAGTGGTGCGTCAAATGCAACGTAGATTCCCATCCAATTAGATTGAATTTGGTATTGATGACCTGAAAAATAATAACGGTAACTCCATTGAAATGATTCAAAACTGAAGTAACGAGCCAATTTTTTTAAATGTAAGGAGTAGAAAGTACAGATATTTGTGTAAAAATGTAAGGAGTAGAAGTAAAAAGTCGCCATAAAAATAAGTAGTAAAGTAAAAATATCTGAAAAATCTACTTGAGTACAGTAACGAAGCATTTGTACTTCGTTACTTCCCATCTCTGTGTATATGTACCTGCCACTTTTTAAAGGGACCAAAAGTAATGGGACAATCTGCTGCTCAGCTGTTCCATGGCCAGGTGTGTGTTATTCCCTCGTTGTCCCATTTACAAGGAGCAGATAAAAGGTCCAGAGTTTATTTCAAGTCTGCTATTTGCATTTGGAATCTGTTGCTGTCAACTCTCAATATGAGATCTAAAGAGCTGTCGCTATCAGTGAAGCAAGTCATCATTAGGCTGAAAAATCAAAACAAACCCATCAGAGAGATAACTAAAACATTAGGTGTGGCCACATCAAGTGTTTGGAACATTCTTAAGAATAAAGAACGCACCGGTGAGCTCAGCAACACCAAAAGACCCGGAAGACCACGGAAAACCACTGTGGTGGATGACCGAAGTATTCTTTCCCTGTGAAGAAAACATCCTTCACAACAGTTGACCAGATCAAGAACACTCTCCAGGAGGTAGGTGTATGTGTGTCAAAGTCAACAATCAAGAGAAGACTTCACCAGAGTGAATACAGAGGGTTTACCACAAGGAAAAACCATTAGTGAGACTCAAAAACCGGAAGGCCAGATTAGAGTTTGCCAAACAACATCTAAAAAAGCCTTCACAGTTCTGGAACAACATCCTTTGGACGGATGAGACCAAGATCAACTTGTACCAGAGTGATGGAAAAAGAAGAGTGTGGAGAAGGAAAGGAACTGCTCATGATCCAAAGCATACCACCTCATCAGTGAAGCATGGTGGTGGTAGTGTCTTGGCGTGGGCATGTATGGCTGCCAATAGAACTGGTTCTCTTGTATTTATTGATGATGTGACTGCTGACAAAAGCAGCAGGATGAATTCTGAAGTGTTTCGGGCAATATTATCCGCCCATATTCAGCCAAATGCTTCAGAACTCATTCGACGGCGCTTCACAGTGCAGATGGACAATGACCCAAAGCATACTGTGAAAGCAACCAGAGTTTTGTAAGGGAAAGAAGTGGAATGTTATGCAATGGCCAAGTCAATCACCTGACCTGAATCCGATTGAGCATGCATTTCACTTGCTGAAGACAAAACTGAAGGGAAAATGCCCCAAGAACAAGCAGGAACTGAAGACTGTTGCAGTAGAGTCCTGGCAGAGCATCACAAGGGATGAAACCCAGTGTCTGGTGATGTCTATGCCTTCCAGACTGTAATTGACTGCAAAGGATTTGCAACCAAGTGAAAGTTTGATTTATGATTATTAATCTGTCCCATTACTTTTGGTCCCTTAAAAAGTGGCAGGCACATACACACACTGCTGTAATTCCTACACCGTTCATCTGATTTGGATGCAATACCCTCAAATTAAAGCTCAAATCCATTGTGATGGTGTATAGAGCCAAAAAGATTAGAATTGTGTTGATGTCCCAATATTTATGGACCTGAGTGTGTATATATATATATATATATCTGTATATTTATCTATAGATATTAGGGATGAAACAATTTATGAAAGCCGTCCGAACCGTTCGGTTCGACTGTCTCGGTTCGATTCGCGTGCGTTTCGTTCGGTTCATGCGCTGCTCCTTTTTCTCATAGGCGAAGCGATTACACTCCAGAGCAGAAGGTGGCGGTACTGCGACCAAAGCCAACCACCAGTAGTAAACAAGAAGAAGAAGAAGTGAAGCAGCTTAGCCGGGTGTAGCAGAAAAAAATCAGTTGTTGTGGAGAATTGTGTGGGTATGGCGAGTGGGAAAGAACAGGAGTTGGAAGACGCGCCAGCAGCACTTTATAGGTCTGCTGTAATGAAAAAAAACCCCCAAATTTATGAATTATAATTATTTTTAATGATCCAATGAAACCCTGGATCATTTCCACGTTTTGCTGCTTTGAATTTAATCATCTTGTGCATGCTCTCTACTAGGGTTGTCACGATACTAAACTTTTCAACTCGATACCGATACTAAGTAAAATATTCGATACTCGATACCATTTTCGATACCACAAGGATAAAAACAAAGACTCTAAAATTCAACAGAAATATTTTCATTACTAAAAAAAATACAAGAAATAAATAAAAAACAATAAGAACAATATTTTAAGGTTGTATGCTGTGCACAATATTAAAGCTACAGTGTGTAATTTTCAGCGACATCTAACGTCCAGACTGCAGACAGCAGCAACATAAACATCTCCCCCCCAGCGTTACGGGACAAAATGTCTTCCACGACGTCCGCATCACCTACCTTCTTAAGTGATGAGGTTTGTTTACATAGATAATTTTACAGATAGAATTTCATTAGTCTGTGTAGGGTATAGATTTCAGTACCGTCTCAGTTCATCTCTCTCAACTTGCCGTAGTTACTTTCGAGCGTAATGGGCGATCTCGCAATCGCTAGTTTGTTGGCTCTGCGCTGCCGTAGCGCAAAGATGTCTGCCTCCATGGCTGCGAGACCCGCTCCTATGTAATTATAAATAACGAATTCTAAGGCAACGCAAATATTAAGGTTAAGAGGCTGAGCTCGTAGATGATGATAAATAACATAGCTATGTATAATATATTACATTTCTGACTGTATATCCCCGTAATTATTACACACTGTAGCTTTAAGCGAGCTTGATAAAAAAAACTGACAAAATTAAAATTAAGTGTTCCTTCCTTGGCTATGTTTTGCAGACATAACAATGACGCTAGCCAAACCAGGTAAACAAAAATAATTCTCAGCAGCTGCACCTGCTACAAAAAAAGTCTGAAACTGAAAAATGCACAGAATTATTCAATCACACAGTGTTCAGAAAGTGCATTTTCCACTATTCTGCACTTTGGATGGCTGTATCGATACTTTTGAAAATGAGTATTGTATCCGGATACAACATTTCAGTATCGATACTTTTTTGAGTATCGATACTTTTGACAACCCTACTCTCTACCATCTCCAAGGAACTCAGAGCGGAGTGGAGGGGAGCCACAGTGGGGGCTGTAGGCTTTGCTTTGTCCAGGCGGTCTGGAGCTGAGCGGGGCGGAGCGCTGACGTAGTATGAGGGATTTCGGGGTTAGCCTGACATGTTGGTCGTGTTGCCGTTAGCATAAACAAAACGTGTTGCACAATGCTTGCACACTGTTGTACTTTTATCCACAACTTTCTTTCCGCCGTCATCGTAGGTCACTCTAAATGCAAAGTGGTCCCATACAGCAAGCAGCTTTGCTTCCTCTTCTTCTTCTTGTTTACTACTGGTGGTTGGCTTTGGTCACAGTACCGCCACCTTCTGCTCTGGAGTGTAAACGCTTCGCCTATGAGAAAAAGGAGCAGCGCATGAACCGAACGCAACACACGCGAACCGAATCGAGACAGTTGAACCAAACGGTTCGGACGGTTTTCATAAACCGTTCTATCCCTAATACATACACACACATATATAATATACACACATATATAAACTTTACGGCCCTGATGTAGCTCCACAGATGTTCTTCTACCTTCATGGGAACGACAATTTTCTGTTGGTTGAGTCTAAAGTTTTAGAATTTCAGCTCAATAGCATCCAGGTCATGTGATCAATTGACTAAAAATCAGCGTTTGATCATAGTTCTCTATTGGCTTCAAAAGATACGGCTTTTATTTTTGCATTTCAGATCTCTTAATTGTTTGTAATATTTAATGCTAATATTAGGATTTTTGCTCAACAGTTTCCAGGTTTTGTGATGTAGGAGTTTGTTTTAACTGTAAACATTTACTGCTTACATAACATAAGCATAACTGTTTACATTTCCTTTTCACGGTTTACATTTCCTTTTAATATATTTATATATTTTTTAACTGTTTACATTTCCTTTTCCTTTTAATATATTTATATATATATATTTTTTTTTTTTTTTATTTCACGGTAGCTGATATGGAAGTCCCAAATGTCATTGTATCCGTTGCAGAATATAATGACAATAAAGGCTTTTTGACTTTGACTTTTGACTAAAGCCTGTAATACGGGGGCACTTGAAATGTTGGGATCATAGACATAATATGATTTTTTCCCTATGGGCATGATGTGATTTGCTCAGTATAATGTGTTAAACAGGCAAAGAATTAGTTTTTATCAACTTTAACTGGCTGAATATTGGACTAATTTTCTATATTCTATGTATTACTATATACTGAAACCTATTTATACAGGAGTTCACAACTATATATATATATATATATATATATATATATATATATATATATATATATATATATATACATACATACATACATATGTTTTGGCTGCTTTGTTTTTCATTTACAGAGTTATGTTTTTCTTACGGTATTTATTTTTTCTTTACAGCCCTTTGGTCAGCTGTGGTTGATTTTAATTGCATAACAAATATCTTGATTGATCTTGATTTAAACTAAACTCCGCTGCAGTGCTGAGGCATCCTTCTACTGGTCTGCTTAAAGCAGCAGGTTAGGGCAGCAGGATGACCTCCCCAAGATGGCGCCCGTAATGTCTGTGCAGAGACAGTCAATGCGGGGTCTACTCTAATATTATCTCTATGGTAGAGACGGCTTTCTGTGATTGCAGTGAACTCGGAGCGAAGAAGAGGTTTAACCGGAGAAAATTACTAACTTGACCGCAGTCATTAAAACCCAATGCTGGAAGTGAGCGAGCTGACCGCAGTAAGATGGCCGCTGACCGTAGGTTAGCTTTAGCTTAGCATGTTGATCTCCTCTAAGCAGTTTTCCAATCAGATGAGGCTAAAATCCACAGTGTGCATCATCAGGGAATCGTTTCTATCAGGTGTTTCCTACCTATCCGGTGTAAGATGATCTGGGGGATCCTGGTGAAATCCAGCAGTAGATGTTGATCGTCCATCTTTTCCTCCAAATTGACCAAACTCCCTTTAAACTCCGTGAATGTTTCTTCAGCAGGAGTTAACTGCTCGGTGATAAACTCTCCTTGAAGCTGGACTGAAGACATTCTCACTGCAAACACTCCCAGATTATCAGCCTCTCTACAATGACTCCACACACAAGCTAAGCTAATGCTGCTAATGCTACCCGATCCCTGCCAGCAGCTCTTCTTCTTCTTCTTCTTCTTCTTATGAGATTTTATGGCGGTTGGCAAACTTGTGAAATGTGCATTACCGCCACCAACTGATATGGAGTAAAGCAAGGAAACAGGAAACGATTCACCCCCCCCAAAAAAAAAAAAAAAAAAAAAATACAATAAAATAACCTGTGTAACTTAAACCCACATAATACTAAATTATACTAAATTACATTTGCCCGTATAATTTTAATTTACTCTAGGTCATCGTACCTCTGCCAGTTTCTGATGGTCCCATTGGTCTTACCATCATGCTTCCAACCATCTCCCAGTTCATATCTTTAACATCCAGATATTTTTCTGCAGCCTTCACTATTATTTTGATTTTTTCTGTTTTTTTTTGTCGTCTGAGCAGTACAATTAATCACTTCCACCATGAAAAGAACAAAATTTGTCTTTTTAACAATTAGTGAGTCTTCATCAATTTTTGGAGATTTCTCTAGAGGTTTGAAATTTGCCGTGTGTTGAACTGTAGGTTTGGGTTTTTCTGACTGAGATGGGATCCTTTTTGCAGCTTCAGCATAAGTTATTCCAAGCTCAAATTTCATTTTTTTTATTTCTTCAGACCTTTTGCTTGCTTCACAGCCGCGATAAGCAGCAGTATGTTCTCCACCACAATTACAGCATTTTATTTTAGCTTCTTTTCCACATTTACCATATTCATGTTCTCCTGCACACCTTCCACACCTCTGTTTCCCTTTACAAACTGCTGCAATGTGTCCGAATTTTTGACATTTGAAACATCTCAATGGTGGTGGATTGTAGATTTTGACATTGTAACTGATGTAACCGATGAATACTTTGCTTGGTAATTGCTCTTCCTCGAATTTAATTAGTACAGATAAACTGTCAGATCTTTCTCCGTTTCTTGTTGTTTTTAACCGTTTTACTTCTTTTACTTTTGCACCGCTTATGTTTTCCAGAATCTCTTTTTCAGAAATTTTCAGAGGAACTCCTCCAATGACTCCCCTGCTGATCTTTTTGTTCTCCATTAGGCTGCACTGAACTCTTATCCCGTCAATTTTGTTAATACGTATTGCTTTGCCTTGCTGGGCGCTGTCTCTGCAGTTAATTAGCAGGTCTCCACTGTACAGAATTCTGGCACCTCTGACTTCTCCAACAAGTTTATTGATGGTTTTTGTTAAGTGAACCGGATTCCAGTTTGTAAAAGAGTCTGCCTGATTAACGACTTTGAATATGACTTTGAATTCATTTTGTTGTGCTGTGGAATGTATGGATTGATCATCACTGGATTGTTCTGAACTAGATTCCCCTTTAACTGATCTCTGTTTTTTCCGCTTTTTCTCATTTTTTGATGCTGCTATCTTCCAACCTTCATTGTCACTATTTCCCTCTTCCATCCCACAAGAATCGCTTCCTGTTTCCTCACTACTCACGGCCCAGGACATTTCTCCACAAGCAGAGCAGCTTCAAAACACGCGCCATCAGCTCTTCTTCTTCTTCTTCTTATGAGATTTTATGGCGGTTGGCAAACTTGTGAAATGTGCATTACCGCCACCAACTGATATGGAGTAAAGCAAGAAAACAGGAAACGATTCACCCCCCCCCCCCCAAAAAAAACCTGTGTAACTTAAACCCACATAATACTAAATCACATTTGCCCGTATAATTTTAATTTACTCTAGGTCATCGTAACTCTGCCAGTTTCTGATGGTCCCATCGGTCCTCCCATCATGCTTCCAACCATCTCCCAGTTCAAATCGTTTACGTCCAGATATTTTTCTGCAGCCTTCACTATTATTTTGATGTTTTTCTGTTTTTTTGTTGTTGTTTGTGCAGTACAATTAATCACTTCCACCATGAAAAGAACAAAATTTGTCTTTTTAACAATTAGTGAGTCTTCATCAATTTTTGGAGATTTCTCTAGAGGTCTGAAATTTGCCGTGTGTTGAACTGTAGGTTTGGGTTTTTCTGACTGAGATGGGATCCTTTTTGCAGCTTCAGCATAGGTTATTCCGAGCTCAAATTTAATTTTTTTTATTTCCTCAGACCTTTTGCTTGCTTCACAACCGCGATAAGCAGCAGTATGTTCTCCACCACAATTACAGCATTTTATTTGAGCTTCTTTTCCACATTTACCATATTCGTGTTCTCCTGCACACCTTCCACACCTCTGTTTCCCTTTACAAACTGCTGCAATGTGACCGAATTTTTGGCATTTGAAACATCTCAATGGTGGAGGATTGTAGATTTTGACATTATAGCTGATGTAACCGATGAATACTTTGCTTGGTAATTGCTCTTCTTCGAATTTAATTAACACCGATAAACTGTCAGATCTTTCTCCGTTTCTTGTTGTTTTTAACTGTTTTACTTCTTTTACTTTTGCACCGCTTATGTTTTCCAGAATCTCTTTTTCAGAAATTTTTAGAGGAACTCCTCCAATGACCCCCCTTGCTGATCTTTTTGTTCTCCATTAGGCTGCACTGAACTCTTATCCCGTCAATTTTGCTGATTCGTATGGCTTTGCCTTGCTGGGCGCTGTCTCTGCAGTTAATTAGCAGGTCTCCACTGTACAGAATTCTGGCACCTCTGACTTCTCCAACAAGTTTATTGATGGTTTTTGTTAAGTGAACCGGATTCCAATTTGTAAAAGAGTCTGCCTGATTAACGACTTTGAATATAACTTTGAATTCATTTAGTTGTGCTGTGGAATCGCTTGGACAACATTGCTGTCTATATGCTCTGTGGTGTTAACGTCAGCCAAGTGACTCTCCACAAACCGGCTCGCGCTCCTGCTCTTTTCTGGACTGGGCATCATTCACAAGTTCACCATGGGGACGTCTAGACAACCCATCAGCGTCTAGGTTTTGTTTGCCCGCTCTGTACTGTAACTTAAAGTTGTAGTTAGACAAAGCCGCAAGCCACCTGTAACTCGTGGCATCTAATTTAGCAGAAGTCAATATGTATGTGAGCGGGTTACTATCTGTAACTACCGTGAACTGCCCACCATACAAATAGTCATGAAACTTTTCACTCACTGACCATTTGAGTGCTAAAAACTCCAATTTGTGAGCTGGATAGCGTGCTTCAGCTCTTGATAGCCCACGACTGGCAAAAGCTATTGCCCTGAGCTGACCCTCCTGCTCCTGATATAGTGCTGCACCTAAGCCAGTGGTACTGGCATCAGTGTGGAGTACGTAAGGCAGTTTTGGGTCTGCAAAGCCTAAGACAGGGGCTGAAGTTAGCTTTTCGATGATGGAATCAAAGGCTTTTTGGCAGTCTGTGGTCCATCGGCTCTCAAAAGGCAGTTTGGGATTGAAGTAAGTTTGGTCGGTTTCTTTATATTTTGACTTTTTTCGGAGTGGCGGGTAACCATGTGTGAGATCATTGAGTGGACGTACAATAGAAGAGTATCCCTTTATGAAGCGTCTGTAGTACCCTGAGAACCCTAAAAAGGATCTCAGTTCTTTGAGGTTTTTTGGTCGTGGCCAGGTCCTTAGGGCCTGAATCTTTTCGGGATCTGTCTCAACACCATTCTCAGAGATCACATGACCAAGGTACCGGACTGTTGTTTGGAAAAACTTACATTTTTCTGGCGATAACTTCAGGCCATACTCTTTAAGACGGTGGAGCACCCGCATGAGTCGTTGTTCGTGTTCTTCCAAACTGTCAGAAAAGATTATGAGGTCGTCTAGGAAGACTAATACCTCATGCAAGTTCATATCGCCAACACAACGCTCCATCAGCCGCTGGAAAGTGCTTGGGGCGTTGGTTATGCCCTGCGGCATGCGGTTGAACTCCCAAAATCCTAGTGGAGTCACAAAGGCGGTCTTCTCTTTGTCTTCTTCCTCCACCTCAATCTGGTAATACCCAGACTTAAGATCGAGGACTGTAAACCACTTGGATCCTGATAGAGCTGAGAACATCACTTCTAGATTTGGGAGAGCGTAAGAGTCTTTTCTTGTTTGCAAATTAAGTTTGCTAAAGTCTATGCATAGACGCACACTATTGTTTCGTTTTCTCACCACAACGATAGGTGATGAGTAGGGTGACTGGGACTCTCTTATCACACCAGCAGCAAGCAGCTCTTGAAGGTGTTTACGCACTGCCTCAATATCTTGAGGGTGTATAGGGCGTGCACGGTGCTTGAAAGGAGTCGGATCATCAAGTTTGATAGAATGCTTCACCTTGCTCGTACACCCAAAGTCGAGATCATGAAAAGCGAACACTTCTGGAAGGTCATTGAGTCTCTGTGTTATTCTCTCCTTCCACTCCTGTGGAATAGGTGAATCACCAAAGTTGAAACTCAGTGTCGCCTTGTTTGTGGTAGGCTCGTTTGCACTGGTTACATTGTGCTGGGACAGGATACAATGAAAGGCTCCAAGTTCTGCGATGACACATGTGGATGGAATTGTGATATCTTGTTCTGTTTCATTTGAAATCATTACAGGCACTTTGTGTGGAGATCCAAAAGGGAGTGTTACCAAGCATGTTTTAACACAAAGCCCACCTGGTAAGGAAGACTGAGCAGGATGTTCAACCAAGGCAAAGGTGTCTGTGAATGTGCAGTTAACATTAGCAGAACCCTCTAAAACTACAGTCTGGCCTGCTGGAATAATAGCTGTGGCCTTGTCTGCCAAGGTAACTAATCCAATGTTCCCATCTCGGTTCTGTGTATGTCTTAATTCAAGAGTTTTCAAAAGCGCTCTAAACCCGTAAGGACTAGGTAAGAACTCAGAGGTCTTGATGCCTAAGTACTTTTCATACAGAACATCAAGTGTATTTGTTCCTACCAACACAGGTGTATGCGTGTTTGGATGAGCGTCTGGAACAACGAGAGCTAAGGTGTGTATGTCAATCTCAGTATCTAAAAAATCTTTTGGAAATGTAACACACATCTTTATATAACCTAAATAAGGGACAGGTTGACCTGCTGCACCCTCTACTTCTAATAGGTCATAGAGCGGGTTTAGTTCTTGTTCAGGAAAGTTCTGTTTGTAGAATGACTCTGTCACAGTAGTCACCTGTGACCCAGAGTCAAGAAGACAGTTCACATTAATCCCAGAAATGCCAACTACAGCAGTGCACTTAGAGCCAATTAGCCCTTTAGGAAGTCTGTAGCTTTGAGGCTTAGCAACAGACTGCTTAAGGTTAGCTCGTTGCTTGTTCCTAGTGGGACATGTTCGACTGGCTACAGTCCCCATTTGCCCCGCAATAGAGACTGGCTGTAGTTTAACTGTTCAGCAGCTGAGGGGTTCTCAGCTTCCCATTTCTTTTGTTTCTCTTTGAAAAGCTTGCGCTTTTCTGAAACTAAAGCTGCATTTGGTTCGTTCTCACAATTTGGCTTGATGTGGCCATCCTCTCCACATTGAAAGCAGTACCACGGTTTGGGTGGTGTACTTTGAGTTTTGACTGTTTCTTCTGTGGTCAATTTATCCGGCCTTCTTGTCTCTTTTGGCTTTTTACTGGGTGCACCTTTAGAGTTTGGAGCTTTAGGTTTTGCAGTTAGCTTCACTAGTTGACTTTGTAATTCTGCAACTTGTCTTGAAAGTTCTTTAATTGAGCTTAAGGTGGTATCGTCTTCAGTTTCCTTTGAGCCGCATTTTACAGTTTGCAGATGTGAAGTAGCTTTTTGCTTCGTGCTGCCCAAATGTTGTCTCATGCGTATGTTTTTTGCTGCATTTTGATCTTCCTCAGTGCGTAACGAAAGAAGCAAATCAGGAAAAGTTGGGGGATTTGTCCTTTTTTGTTTCAACTGGAGAGCAGTTAAAAGGGAATCATCCCAACAACCTCGACAAAACTGTGTGATAAGAAGCCTGTCAAAATCGCTGCTTAAAGCACCACCACGTTTTACAGTGTGGGTTAAAGTTACTTGAAGACGCTGTAAGTATGATGACGCTTTCTCACCTGTGTTTTGGAAAGTGTCAATGAACTTGGCATAAAGCTCTCCACCATCCTGAACTGTCCCATAAGCAGAATCTAAAAGCTGAAGGTATTCTGAAGGTGAGCTGTTGGTATTTAAGTGCTTGACGACATCAGCTGCAGGAGGTAAGAGAGACTCAATGATCTTTCGTGATTGTTGCAGCTTGGACATGGAAGGATCAGCCATGACCAACTCAACACTGGAGCGCCAAGTATCGTAGTCTGGCTCATAAGCTGGTCGAGGGTCTTTGCCAGAAAACACTCTGAGTTGTCGTGAAAACTGTAGCCCAGGATCTTCTCTTTTCACAATGTGCTCAACGACCACACGCTGCACTTCTGGAGGGTTTAAATCATGTGCAGACATAATGGGAACTGCTTGAGCTTGGTTTAACTGGCTCCATGCATGAGTAATGGCTGGTGTCTCAGGGTTGCAAGAGGAAGACTGAGGGGGGTTCTCAGGCAAGTTTATTGGCTCTGATTGGTCATTTTCGGGTTCAACAATTGACTCAGATATTTGTGACATCATGTCTTTAAGGACGTCGGCAAAATCCCTGCCACTCATCTTGGCTAGGTATTTAATATCAGTGAGATATGTCTTGGTTTTATCATTTACAATAAACTGTGTGTAAGCGCTAGCAAGAGATTGTATCTTATAGCTAGCTCCACTAGCAGACACATGGGTGCAAGGCAATGGTTCAAGAGCATCAACAGCAGTACCATAGTTGTACTCAACAATAACACTTTGGAAAAGATCAGAGTCACGATCAGTGATTGTTAAAACTCTGGAAACTGACCCATATTGTTTCAAGAATTCAGTCACCTCATTAATCTGTTCATCTCCAGC
The DNA here is from genome assembly GCF_016077235.1 of Cyprinodon tularosa. Lineage (NCBI taxonomy): Eukaryota > Metazoa > Chordata > Actinopteri > Cyprinodontiformes > Cyprinodontidae > Cyprinodon > Cyprinodon tularosa. The sequence continues at coordinate 8,642 of NW_024038436.1, read as the reverse complement.
GATTTCACTCACAATCACCGCATTTGGTACTTTAATCGATTCACGCTCCACAATTTCCATGTTCAGTATATCAAAGGCTGAGATAACTTCAGAGAAAAAAATAAAGGATCTCCTGGCTGGCTCGCCAAAATGTATTGTAACCCCTGACTAACGTTAAGTAGATTATGGGAATGCAAACATCTGGACCAGTCAATAGGTTCGGCAGGAGTACAATGAAACTGAAGTGAGTGCAGAATGAAATAGCTGGAGACAGGAGATGCGCAACAATAATAATTGTATTGATATGCAAAATAGAAAAAATATAGAACATTTACAATTTCAATAACAATATGCCGGCAACAGAAAACAAAACAAAACCCCAGTCCCTGAGCTCAGTGTTTGTTTGGTTTTTTTTTTTAGTCAGTCAAGGCCTTTTATAGTTTAGTTCTTTTCCTCTCCGTCAGTGTGAGTTGTTACCACTTTGTTAACACGTGAGGATGAGGATCTTCAGAAGAGGGATCTTCAGATGAGAGTTCGGTTCAGTTCTGGGTACAGGCTCGCCATCCCCTTCCGGAGAACATCAGGTATCCAGGAATCCGATTCGCAGCTTCCTTAATCATCAGAAAATACCTAGCCAAGTTGAGGTTTCAGCACGAGCACCGCAAGGGACCTAGTCACACAGCCTCTCTAGCTCGTATTCCTTTCCACAAGAAGAGGTTTCAGCATGAGCACCGCAAGAGACCTAGTCTCACAGACTCTCTAGCTCGTGTTAAAGAGTGCAAAAAGACCGCAACGTGTTCGTGAAAACAGGAAGTAAAGCGACGGAGTGAAAATTACATTTCCTCCTTTCAAAATAAAAGTTTTTTTTCAAATTAAAACTAAATTATTTTACAAATAGTAGGAAGAGAAAAGTCATTTTCTCTACTTGGTTACATTAGGTATTTAATGAAAGCATAAAAAATGTATCTTTGCCTGCAGCTCTTTCTCAGGGATTAACCTCCCTTATACCTAAACCCAACAAGGATCCTTTACTTCTTCATAATTGGCGACCTATTTGCCTTCTTAATACTGACTATAAAATATTAGCCTTAGTGATGCTAAAAGATTAAAATTAACTATTCACTCAATCATTGACGAAACTCAATCTGCATTTATAAAAAATCGGCATATCACAAACAACAAAAGACTTCTTGATATCTTAGATTATCCTGGTTTTGTTTCTAATAATGGATTTATTTATTTTTTTAGACTTCTATAAGACTTTTAACACTGTAGAACATGGTTTTATATTTCAAAGTTTAGAAATGTTTGGATTTGGACAGCATTTTATATCCATCCATCCATCCATCCATCCATCCATCCATCCATCCATCCATCCATCCATCCATCCATCCATCCATCCATCCATCCACCCATCCATCCATCCATCCATCCATCCATCCATCTTCCTCTTATCCGGGGTCGGGTCGCGGGTGTAGCAGCTTCAGTAGGGAGGGTCAGACGTCCCTCTCCCAGCCACTTGGGCCGGCTCCTCTAGGGGAATCCCAAGGTGCTCCCAAGCCAGCGTGTCCTGGGTCTCCCCCTGGGCCTCCTCCCAGTGGGACGTGCCTGGAACACCTCACCAGGGAGGCGTCCAGGAGGCATCCTAACCAGATGTCCGAGCCACCTCAACTGGCTCCTCTCGATGTGGAGGAGCAGCGGCTCTACTCTGAGTCCTTCCCTAATGACTGAGCTTCTCACCTTATCTCTAAGGAGGAGCCCAGACACACTACGGAGAAAACTAATTTCAGCCGCTTGCATCTGGGATCTCATTCTTTCAGTCATGACCCAAAGCTCATGATCATAGATGAGGCATACCAGTGAGGCTTAAGAGTGTGATTCCTCTGTAGTTCGGACACACCCTCCGGTCCCCTTTTTTAAATAGAGGGACCACCACCCCGGTCTGCCAATCCAGGGGAACTGCCCCTTATGTCCACACAATGTTGCAGAGCCGCTTTAGCCAACACAGCCCCACAACATCCAGAGCCCTAAGGTACTCAGGGCGAATCTCATCCACCCCTAGGGCCCTGCCACCGAGGAGCTTTTTAACCACCTCAGTGACTTCAGCAACAGAGATGGGAGGACCCAAGCCGGAGCCCCCAGGCTCTGCTTCCTCAATGGAAGACGTGTTGGTGGGATTAAGGAGGTCTTCGAAGTACTCATCCCACCGATATACAACATCCCGAGTTGAGGTCAGCAGCACACCAGCCCCACTATAAATAGTGTTGGTACTGCACTGCTTCCCCCTCCTGAGATGCCGGATCGTAGACCAGAATCGCTTCGAAGCAGAAGTCTTTCTCCATGGCCTCTCCAAACTCTTCCAAAGCCTGAGTTTTTGCCTCATTAACCAGCCGAGCCACCTGCCGCTTTGACTCCCAGTACATATCAGCTGCTTCTAGAGTCCCACAGGTCAATAAAGCCTGATAGGACTCCTTCAGCTTGACTGCTTCCCTCACTGCTGGTGTCAACCAGCGTGTTCAAGGTTGCCGCTGCGACGTGCACCGACAACCTTGCAGCCACAGCTCCGACTAGCTGCCTCAACAATAGAGGCAGGGAACATGGTCCACTCAGACTCAATGTCCCCCACCTCCCTCGGAACGTGTTCAAAGCTCTGCCAGAGATGAGAATTAAAGCTCCTTCTCACTGGGGACTCTGCCAGTCTTTCCCAGCAGACCTGGTAGGCATTTTATAACAATTATTAAAACTCTGTATCAAAACAACAACAGCTGTATTAAATTAAGGAATGGTTCCTCTCCCAGATTTAACAACGGTAGAGGAATCAGACAAGGGTCTCCTGTCTCTCCCTACCTGTTTCTTTTGGTAGCTCAGCTTCTGGCAGATCACAATAAAACCAGTCCTTTAAAAGGGTTAATTGTTGCTGAAAAATAAGTTATCCCAACACAACTGGCTGATGAAACTACCCTGTTCTTAAAGGACAAGAATCCAGTTTCATTAGCAACCCAAGTATTAAATTATTTCTCAAAAGCTTCTGGTCTGCGTTTGAATCTCAAAAAAATTGAGATTATGGCAATAGTAAAATGTTTCCCAAATCTTTCCTTATCAATCTTTTAATTATCTTGGCCAAATTTCACTTGCATAAATTTAAATTTCTAAAAAAAAAAAAAAGAAAAGAAAAAGACAGACTTAAATGTTTATTTAATTGAAGTTAAGCAATATCTTCATACTATTCAACTCTGTTCACACCAGAAGGCACAAAAAAACACAGCAATCTGTTCCCAACCAAAAATTCTGGGCAACTTAATGTTGTAGAAATGTTTATTTGTAGAATGTATATATGTATACATAGATACAGAGATGGCAAAAGTACTCACTTTCCGTACTTGAGTAAAAGTACAGATACTTGTGTTAAAAAATACTCTGGTAAAAGTGGAAGTACTGATTAAACTTCTTTACTCAAGTAAAAGTAACAAAGTACAGGCTTGTAAATTTACTTAAAGTATAAAAGTAGAAACCACTTTTTTCATGCCGTTGCCTACATTTTAAATGTATGTCTGCCAATAGGACTAGATCTCCGTTGTGTTCATTTTCAATCATCTTGTCGTCCATGCTACTATGCTAACGCCACCGCCACCAAGCTACAATGATTTGCCACGAATGAATACCGCCGAATCTGTTGATTCATCTTGTAGTGGTGCGTCAAATGCAACATAGATTCCCATCCAATTAGATTGAATTTGGTATTGATGACGTGAAAAAGAATAACGGTAACTCCATTGAAATGATTCAAAACTAAAGTAACGAGCCAATTTTTTTAAAATGTAAGGAGTAGAAAGTACAGATATTTGTGTAAAAATGTAAGGAGTAGAAGTAAAAAGTCACCATAAAAATAAGAAGTAAAGTAAAAATATCTGAAAAATCTACTTGAGTACAGTAACAAAGTATTTGTACTTCCTTACTTCCCATCTCTGCATACATATGCACACATGACGCTCCCCAGCGCACATGTTTGTCAATCTGTTTGTCTTTTCTGCTGATTATATTTATTACTTGTAACATATCCCCAGGCATATTTGTTTGTATGTTTTATATTTTATTGTTGACTTTAGGTAAAAAAAAATAATAATAAAAAAAACAGTGATTATAAAGAAAGGATTTTAAGGTGTTTTAATTTTCAGGAAATACATGATTAACCTTAACACGTTATAGTTTATTATGCTTAGTGTTCTGGGTGAGGAAAAAAACGTATTTAAAATAGTAAAAACAATATCGAGGATGACCCGGATGTAGATGTAGGTGCGCATGCGCAATGAGCTGCTGGTAGGGATCGGGTAGCATTAGCAGCATTAGCTTAGCTTGTGTGTGGAGTCATTGTAGAGAGGCTGATAATCTGGGAGTGTTTGCAGTGAGAATGTCTTCAGTCCAGCTTCAAGGAGAGTTTATCACCGAGCAGTTAACTCCTGCTGAAGAAACATTCACGGAGTTTAAAGGGAGTTTGGTCAATTCGGAGGAAAAGATGGACGATCAACATCTACTGCTGGATTTCACCAGGATCCCCCAGATCATCTTACACCGGATAGGTAGGAAACACCTGATAGAAACGATTCCCTGATGATGCACACTGTGGATTTTAGCCTCATCTGATTGGAAAACTGCTTAGAGGAGATCAACATGCTAAGCTAGGGCTAACCTACGGTCAGCGGCCATCTTACTGCGGTCAGCTCGCTCACTTGCAGCATTGGGTTTTAATGACTGCGGTCAAGTTAGTAATTTTCCCCGGTTAAACCTCTTCTTCGCTCCGAGTTCACTGCAATCACAGAAAGCCGTCTCTACCATAGAGATAATATTAGAGTAGACCCCGGATTGACTGTCTCTGCGCAGACATTACGGGCGCCATCTTGGGGAGGTCATCCTGCTACCCTAACCTGCTGCTCTAAAGGAATAGTACACCCAAAACATGATTAGCCTTCATTTTCTACTCACCCCCATGCTGAACAAAACTCTGGAGTACTTTTTTGATATCTCAAATGCATCTGGAGATCTGGGAGGCTTCTTGCTGTCTGCTGACATTCAAATAATGGAGGTCTATGGCGCCCGAGGCAGAAAGGTCCATAAAAGTCCACAAAAAACGTGTCAATATTCCTCTATACTGCGCGTCCAATGTATTCCAAGTGTCCTGAGTGGGTAGCATCCAGAATTTACCGAAACGAAGTCATTTAGAATGTTTTTAGAGCATAAACAGTAGTGTATAGGATTTCCTGAAAGCGCGCGCCTGCGCGTTCACGAGTCTACGGAAGCCGGATTAGGATTACAGTACTTTAGATTGGGATTTCTAATGATCCTTCATTGCTTCATGTGGCTGTTATGACACTGCCATGGTCTGTAACCATGTTCATAAAGTTACCTGTGATGTCAACAAACCCTCTGTCTGTCAATGGAGCCGCGTCATTTGATTTGCTTCCAGAGAAACTTTCAATCATTAAGGGTTTAGATTTACATGTAATTTGAAAGTACTTTGACTCACTAAAAGCCAGGCTTTTAGTTAGGAATATTTAATAGGGTTTAGGCTATAAAAAGCTAGCCTGACGTAGTCCTACTCAATTCTAGTCAGAATATGATTCTAATGCTGCTCCATAGAGCTGTGATTATGGGGCGTGTTTTGAACGAACCAGGAAAAAAAATGCCTCTGCACTCAATTGGATAGACCTACAACCAATAAGAGCAACGGAGTGCGTGACGTATGTTAAGCCAGGCATAGTTGTTGTCAACAAAAATTAAAGCGTGCAGTTGCACGCCTAGAATAAGAAGATGAGACTTGATCGCGTTTCTCTGTTCCTCTTTTAAAATTAATTTGCTGTCGATATCTTCTAGAACAGACCTAATAGCAGAATCTAATCACCTCAACTCTCCAGCGGCAGCCATTGTTGTTGTCACCCAAACGCGCTTTGGTCACTTGATTACGTTACTGTTGATCATCTGTCCATCATCGTATAAAGCCCGCCCTGACAATTTGATTGGCCCGCCAGATATTGTGCTAGCATACTCGCGCTACTGTTGAGCAATGCCAGAACGAACTTCCCGACCTCAAACGTTGTGGGCGGTACTAAGTTCGGAATGGCACCCAGGCTAATAAAAAGCTAGAAGGCAGCAGAAAATGACAGAAATGGCCACTGCATCAATCTGAGGTTAGCAGCAATTGGCCTCAGTGTCCTGTGGGCGGGGCTATGCTGCTTTGGAACCTCTAGATGTGCTGTGCTGATGAAGGTTCATCCAGGTCATAGTCATTCCGTAAAAATTCAAAAAAATATCCACTGGACTTGGTTTCCAAGATTTGAAGACGTTTCGCTACCTCTCCAGGAAGCTTTCTCAATTCAAAGCTTTTGGAGAGGTGGCGAAATGTCTTCAAATCTTGGAAACCAAGTCCAGTGGATATTTTTTTGAATTTTTACGGAACTCCAGATGTTTTTTTATTGTTTATTTATTTGAATAGGGACAATGCACATTAATGAACATCAGTATAAAAACAAATGTAAATATGCTGGATTATAGCTACAAAGCTAGTTTTCATCCGTAGACCCTAGGCAGGCAAATACATAAGAAAGAACATAACATACAATACAAGCATCACAAGGAAATGTTAAGAGTTTAGTGGTTACATGACTGGTTTGTTTTCATCTGTAGTTTGAGTTGAGCTCTGAAGCTGATCAGTGTAGGGCTCTCCCGTATGTGCAGAGGAAGACTGTTCCAGATGTTAGTGGCTCTCACAGAGAGAGTGTTCTGACCAAAAGTTGTTCTTCTGTGAGGAACCTCACAGTCTCCTCTGGAGGAGGCCCTGCTTCTCAGGCCACTTCAAGTCTTGTGTTTGAACAGAGTAGACACAGGAGGCGGGGCTAGTCCATGTAGCGCTTTATAATTGAAGCATACATACTTAAAATTTATAAAATTTTCAAAATTTAAAAGATTGTACTTGTTTAAAATATTACATACATGGAAAGAATTAGGTTTCTGGTCAAACACTTTTAGAGATTTTTTGTCCAGTGATTCAATTAATTTTAAATTGGTAACTGGTGAGAGACCAACTTGTGATGCAGTATTCAATGTGAGATAAAATCATTGAGTGGAGAACAATTCTAGCAGCACCAAGTGTTAAAAAAGACCTGATTTGTTTAAAATTTTAAGGTTAAATTTTACAGTGGTTGGGTTTTAATCCAGAGAAATGTGAGTTTAAAAGATTAAAAGGAAATAATCAACACAGAGACAGGGTTTTTGACGTCAGCCTCTGCAGAAGCGGAGAAAAGGTGTTGGCTCAGAAACCAGCACCTTCTCACACAGATCCCTTCATAGCAAAGCCTTTTATTAACAGTTTACAACATCATAAGGCGGTCCTAAAACAGAAGACCCAGTAATGATTATCTGGGAGGATGCAGGTAATAGTCTACTACTGGAGGTCATAAAAGTTTATGACCCTTCTGGTTGAATCACAGGATAGAAATGAGCATCTTCTTTCTTTCAATGTTTCATATGTCCACACAATGATTTTATAAGTATCACTCTAACAACAGTATTGGCAAGTTTTTTTATATGATTTTTAAAGGACAAAGTGGAATCAAGTATCACACCAAGGTACTTGAATTCTGTGACAAGTTGTAATTCTTCTCCTCTCAAGAATACTCCAGAGCTTTTTATTTCTTTTGATTGCTTTGAGAACATCAAACAGACCGTTTTTTTTTTATTGAGAAGCAAACATTATTTAAAAAGCCAGTCATGTACTTGCTCAATGGCTGAGGTCAGAATAGAAGCTGCCTCTTTAACACTCCTTGCATGAGTATAAATTACAGCGTCATCTGCATACATTTGAAAATTCACACTATTACATGTTTTGGGAAGATCATTTATGTACAGGGAGAATAACAGGGGACCAAGTATTGATCCTTGCAGCACACCGACAGAGACATCCAGGACCGATGATTTTATACTGTCAATTTTTACACATTGTTTTCTTGAGGATAGGTATGATTTAAGCCACTGAATTGCCTCTGGCGAGAAATTGAAGTCTGACAATTTTGTTAGAAGAATTTCATGGTTGACAGTGTCGAAAGCCTTTTTAAGGTCAAGGAACACTGCACCAACACAGGGGTATATATCCAATTGACTTTTCACCTTTTCTATAAAAAAGCTGTTTGCTGATTCAGTTTAGCCTGACGTAGTCCTTCTCAATTCTAGTCAGAATATGAGTCTGATACTGCTCCATAGAGCTGTGATTATGGGGCGTGTTTTGAGCGAACCAGGAAAAAAAATGCCTCTGCACTCAATTGGATAGACCTACAACCAATAAGAGCAACGGAGTGCGTGACGTATGTTAAGCGAGGCATAGTTGTTGTCAACAAAAATCAAAGCGTGCAGTTGCACGCCTAGAATAAGAAGATGAGCCATGATCGCGTTTCTCTGTTCCTCTTTTAAAATTAATTTGCTGTCGATATATTCTAGAACAGACCTAATAGCAGAATCTACTCACCTCAACTCTCCAGCGGCAGCCATTGTTGTTGTCACCCAAGCGCGCTTTGGTCACACGGTTGATTACGTTACTGTTGATCATCTGTCCATTATCGTATAAATACCGCCCTGACAATTTGATTGGATCGCCTGACAGTGGGCGATAATACTCG